>NC_091469.1:157532858-157577858 GCF_036971445.1 Narcine bancroftii
TTATCATGACATCCCTCCTTTTACCAGAAATAAACTTTACACCTTAATGTTGAAATGTAAACACCGTCACCTTAACAATATCCCTCGGAACCAACAAACAATGTCTAACAAACAAATAAACAAGTTCAAACTCCTTCTACACACAATGTTACATGAACATGTCGTAACTAACTGTAATACAATAACTCAACTAACTAAAATGTACTACATACACCACTCATACACGCACTTTGATATATGATCAAATCACTGTCCCAATGTTCTTTTATCATTCCAACTGTCACAAACTTTCCCTTTTGTGATAATGCGGGCACAATTAGAAATACGGCACAAAGTCTTCGTATCGTTTAGGTGCTTTCCTGTCTCGTTTCGGTCTTCCTGCGATACTATCATCGCTACTCGGTTGTTCACTCTCAGCGTCGGAAACACGGCTCGCTACGGCCTCGGGTGCTTCTGGCCCTCTAGTCATTTCATCAGGAATGCTGGTAACCGCCTCGGGAACATCATCTGGTCTCTCAGGTTGAGCATCTCGTATTGGACTTTCAACCTCCTCGCTCGATGTGTCTCTGGACTGGTACCTTTTTACACCTGACACATTTCTTTTGTACAGGACTCCATCCGGCGACTTGACTGTTACCATACTGCCACTTCTGGATACGACAGTGTAGGGTTGATGGTAATAAGGTGTGTCTAGCTTACCACCATTCTCATGCCTCACCAGAACATTATCTCCAGGCATGATGTCTGAGTACCTGGTTCCACGTCTCGAGTCTGTGTACAGCTTTGCTGCTCCTTTCTTTTCAGCATCGTGGTCTCTCATCTCCTGGTCGTCCCAGATTTCATTTATTTCGGGCATTTTTGTGTGGATTTTTCTCCCAAAAAATGCTTCTGCAGGACTTTTTCCTGTGGTTGCTTGAGGCGTTGCTCGATAGACAGCCACATAAGATAGCAATGCTTCTCGCCAATTTTGTCCTTCTGCGTGAGCAATCCGTAATCGTTTTTCAATGGACTGATTTTGTCTCTCTACTTCCCCGTTGGCTTGCGGCCATTTCGGAGTTACTTTATGATGGTGGATACCTGTGGTCCTCATGTATTCAGCAAATGTCTCTGAAATGAATTGTGGACCATTTTCAGAGTATAGCGTAACAGGCAATCCATATCTTGCGAATATCTCTGCTAACGCTTGTATTGTTTTTTCAGTGGTCGTTGACCTCATCACAGCGTACTCATAGTATCTGCTGTAGTAATATATCACTACCATGATTGATTCACCAGTCGGTAAAGGTCCAAGAAAATCAACGGCTACGTCGATCCACGGTCCTGTCGGGAGTTGCGTACTCCAGATCGGCTCTGGAGGATTACTCCTACTTGTGATTTGACATCCATGGCAATTTTTGACGAATTTCTCTGCGTCTTTATAACAACCTGGCCACCAGACTTTACTCCTGAGGTTTTGCTTGGTATAAACAATACCTAGGTGTCCTTCATGAGCTAAGGATACGATCTTCGGTCTCAACCTCTGTGGTATCACCAATCTACAACCTCTCAATACACACTGTCCGATGCAACAAAGTTCGTCTCTAATGGGAATGTAAGCCTTGTGAGTACACTTGTCCCATTGTCCTCTTTGGATACATTCTCTCACTTCTGGGTCATGTTCGGACTCTCTCTCGACTTCCTTCATGGTCTCAGCTTTCGGTGTCGACTGAATAGCTACGAAGCGTACAAAGCTCTCTGCTTCTGTCCCCAATTCTGACTTGGATTGTGGGCATCCATCCTTCACCAATCTGGACAGCGGATCAGCAATGTTTGCTTTCCCGGCAATGTGAACTACTTTGTATTTGTAGGGTTGGAGTCGGAGTACCCATCGCTCTATTCTGGCACACGGTTTGGATCTAGCGGCATAGATCACCTCTAATGACTTATGACCTGTGATGAGTTCAAATTCAATGCCATACAAATATGCATGGAACCTCTCACAGACCCATACAAGTCCGAGTGCCTCTTTCTCTGTCTGAGAATATCTTCTTTCCACATCTGACAATGATCTGCTGGCATAGGCAATGATTCTTGGTCCTACATCATGCATCTGGACCAACACGGCTCCTAAACCAATGGGACTAGCATCCGCTATGACTTTGGTTGGTGCTGCCGGATCATAATATCCAAGAGTATCAGCATCTGTCAGACTTTGCTTCAGCGTTGTGAACGCTTTCTTCTGCTCCAATCCAAAATGAAATGGTACACCTTTCCTGGTTAGTTTCCTTAGTGGTTCTGCCACTGTAGCAAAATTAGGGATGAACTTTGTGCAATAATTGACCAATCCCAGGAAACTCCTCACCTCCGTTGCGTTCTGGGGTGCACGTGCATCTGCAATAGCCTTCACCTTGGCCTCTGCTGGGTTTAGTCCTTCCCGTGTAAGTCTGTGTCCCATGAAGTCCATTTCTGACACACCGAACTGGCACTTGTTTCCATTCACGGTAAGGCCTGCCTCCTGTAGTCTAGATAGTACACGCCTCAACCGTCTGTCATGCTCTTCCTTTGTAGGTGCATGGACTATGATGTCGTCATAAATGTTGGCAACTCCAGGAATGCCTTGAATCATTCGATGGATTTCATACTGGTAGATCTCAGAAGCTGCGTTAATGCCGAACGATAGTCTCTTGTATCGGTACAATCCACAGTGAGTCACAAATGTTGTTACGTCTCGGGATTCTGGGTCCAGTTCTAATTGATGATAGCCCCATTTTAAATCAATTTTTGAGAATATCTTACTGGTAGTTAACTCTTTAAGTATTTCCTCCACTGTTGGTATAGGATGTCGTTCTCGAATTATAGCTTCATTGGCCATCCTCATATCAACACACAGTCTTATGTCACCATTTGGTTTGGGCACAATCACTACTGGGCTGACCCATTGTGTCGAATGTTCCACAGGTTCAATAATGTCTTGCTCGATCAACTCTTTAATTTTGGCTTCGACTTTCCCACGAAGTCCAAATGGAGTTCTGCACACTGGTTGCGCCTTGGGTTTGACCGTTTCGTCCACCGCTAGCTTTAGTTGTCGACCTTTCAGCTTTCCTACTCCTTGGAAGACTGCGGGGAATTCTTGCTTCATATCCTTGTATGACTGAACTGAATTGACACGAGCTCCAATATGAAGTATTGCCAGGTCTTGCGCTGTGCGTCTACTCAGCAATGGTTCTCCCCTCTCGTCTATGACAACAAATTCTGCTTCGGTGTATTTATCACCAGCTTCAACAGTTGCAGTAAAACATCCAATGGTCTGCAATGGTTTGGTTGCTGTGTATGGATACAGTTTCTTGGAACACTTCTTTGAGATACAGATGATCTTTTTCCTTTTCAATTTCTCCCATAAATGTCGATCAATCACATTACTGTCACTGCCTGAGTCTACAATGACCTGCACTGTCACTCCACCAATGATCACTAGGACCTTCTCATGATGTACATCATTCAATGTAAATTGATAATATCTCTGTCCATCCTGGTTATCATCATCATCGTCACTTTCTGGGTCACCGTCTATGTGGCGAATAGTGTCTTTCTTTCCAGGATACTTTCCTTTCCCCCAAGCTTTGCCTTTGGAAGCTGTGCTCTTCCCCTTCTGGTCTGCATTGGACTTGCTTTTGCACTTCTTTGCAAAGTGGTCCTTCCCTCCGCACTTTCTGCAAACTTTGCCTTTTGCTGGGCAGCATGGGTCTTTTCCAAAATGACCTCTGTTTCCACATCGATAACACTCCACGTCATGTGTCGACGTATATCTTGGCTGGTTATGGCGATGCGAGAGCCTCTTAACTTGCTGGCTTGAGTTGTCCTTCAGGGTCCATAGTATGAAATTGCCCCTCAACAGCCTCTAATGCAGCACCAATGGCTAAAGCATCGGTGAGCTTCAACTCACTCCCTTTTTCCAGCAGACGTCTCCTGAGCTTGTCTGATCTGCAGTGCTGCACGACTTGATCCAATAATTGGTTGTCCAAATCAGCTGCCATGTAATTGCATCCAACAGCCAGCTGGCGCAATCTCGTCACGTACTGAGCAATTGTTTGTCCATCTTCTTGTTTCGTTCTCCGAAACAAATGGCGTTGAAATGTAGCATTCAGTGTTACTACATAGTGTGCATTCAATGCATCGACCGCTTTCTGGTATTCATCCTTCCTTCCTGTATTCAAAAGTGTCTTAAAAGTTTCCCGAACTGCGGGTCCTGCGGTGAAAAGAAGTAACGCCCTCCTCTGCACTTTTTGTTCCACCGTACCGCTATCGAGAAATAGGCCACGACTGTCGGCGTAGGCTTCAAATTCTTCCAGCCATGCCTTCCATTTCACACTTACAGTTCTTGCATCACCAGTCGGGTCAAAATGAGGAACACCTCGAAGTGTTAGAAAGTCAGCTTCTGCGCCTGCCATGAGGAAACTTTTTCCAGCCCGAAGCCACCGAATCAAAGATCAAAATTCCTATCGCATTGAAGTTCCAAAATGTTGTTGTTTTAATCCTCGTCGCCAATGTCACATTTGTGGCCCGAAATGTGAAGTTAATAACACTAATAACGCAAGTTTTACCAGTTAAACATCTCCATGTCTTTATTCTCCAGCTTTCATTGTTCTTCCATTTCGCGCTCTTCTTTCTCTCCCATACCATGTGACTTCCGGTCAGGTGAATACATCTCATGCATATTCATTATCATGACAGAGAATGGCTGGTTTAGACCATGAAGGACCTTGCTGACCGGCTATACCCTCACACTCTATAGCTCAACTAGCTCAATTTTGAACTGCAGAATAACAGGCACCACATAATTGGTTTTGATATGTTGACATGCAAGGAATGAAGGGAAATGGATCATGTGCAGGCAGAGCACATTTAACTTGGCATCTTGTTCAATGCAGACATTGGTCAAAAGGCCTATGTTTTGCAGTTCCAGCATGGTCACATTATATTGTCCCAGCACAGTCTCGTCATAATCCCATCGTGGTCCATTGTAGTGCCGGAAAACCTCAACAGGTCACGCAGCAACCGTAGGGGGTAAATGGTAACCACCGCCTCAGGCCTGGTCCCTTGCACTCAACCCCAGCATATGCAGGTTTTACTGGTCTTTTCATTGTCAATTATGGTTTCGCCATGGTCCTATTATCCTCTCAGTTGGGTCATTATCATGGTCCCAAATTTGTGTCAACATTTCATCCTCACTTTTCCCGAACATAGTCCCGTCATTCTCCTGCTATGGGTTCCCCCTCGGCTTCTTCATAGCCTCCGTACAATCCCTTCTGGATCCAACATAATATGGGGGGGTGGGGTAAATCACAAACCTCCCTCCCTTCCATCTGCACCTCCTGCTATCTAGGAAAGGCAGCCATCACACTGAAGGGCCCATCGTACCCAGGATGCACATTCTTCTCCATCCTTCCATTGAGTGGGAAATTGCCACCATAAGGGCTCTCAGTGAACCCCACAACAGTGCTCTCATGCTGCCCTTGCCATGTTTTAAATCAGGGGTGGCCAAACCATTTTGGTTGTGGGCCACATGGAGAAAAAAAATAAGAATTCACGGGCCAAACGTTATTAAGCCCAGCAGCTTTCAACCACCGTCAGCTCCTTTAACAGGCTGTTTAAAGCCTGTAAAGAGCCGGTGGCGGTTGGACCCTGTGGGGGAGTGCTGAGACTTCCCTCCCCGCTCTCCGTGAGCCTGCACCAGTGGCAGTGTTGCCGTGACAGCAGTTTTGGCAGCCCCGTCATTTCTTCACTCAGAGAGTGGTGGGAGCATGGAATGAGCTTCCGGCCAAAGTGGTAGATGCAGGCTCGATTTTAATATTTAAGGAAAAGTTGGATAGGTACATGGAGGAGAGAGGTGTGGAGGGTTAATGGGCCGGGTGTGGGTCAATGGAACTAGGTGGGAGAAGGGCTGATTACAACAGGCTACTTAAGAATGGGCAACAGTTGGTGTAGATCTGAGATTGGAACTTTTTTGGCCTTCAACTTGGCAACGTCCTAAAGTTAGACAATTTTGGTTAAGGGTCAATAATTTTTTGGAACGAATCTCGGTGATCAAATTCCCACAGGATCCGATGTCAATTTATTAAGACTACAAGAGCAAAATTTAAATTAACTATCTATCAAACTGAATTTGTGTTTATTGTTTTAGTAGTTGCGAGGGAATGTATAGCAGAAATAGACTTGGGTATGGAAAGATGGCATGCAGTATGCCATTAGAGAAGATTACTTATAATCTGTGAGATGAACATTGCAGATATTTATGGTGCCCCTATTTACAAAATGTGGGGTTGTAATTTAATAGGGCTCACTAAAGACCTCACTTCTTGGTAACTTCTAATATTGACTTCACGGTATAAATGTTTTATTACCTTGGCATCCTCCAGTTTTACTTTTTCGAGGGGGTTGAAGGGGGAGGGAGGTGGGAGGGTGGGATGGTGGAGTGGGATTCTATATAGCACATTGCGCATCTACTGCACCTGCTGCACCAATCAATGCACCTGACACAGTAGGTCAGTCAGCAATACTCTTTATTCAAACTTGCCTCCCTTTCTAAGTCACTTCCAGCCCAGACACCTGAGACCAGAAGTGACGTCATCACGTCCCTGCCACGCACACGAAGAGCATGGGGCTTGAAGTGGAGACAAAGGGAGCCCTTGGCAATCAGGTTTGCAGCGTTGCGTGGCCAATCGGCCGGCTTCATGGGTGGCCGTTCGACCAACTATGTTATGCAGCAACTCAGCCCTCTACCACATATTTTTAACTAATTTCTGCAATTGAATGTGATGGGATTATGACTGGTTTCAAATTTATAAATAAGATAATCAAAAAAAAATTGGCAACAGGCCTTAATTTGGCCACCTCTGTTCTAAATGATCTTTTCACTGTAACACTATAATTGTAGACAAACAAGAACGTCTACAGATGCTGGGGTCAAGAGCCACACAGAAGTGTGCTGGAGATACTCCACAGGTCACACAGCATCCATAGGAAATAAAGGGTCGCCAACGTTTCAGGCCTGAGGCCTTCCTCAGGTATAAGCAAAAACAGGAAGGTGGCTGAATAACAAGATAGGGAGGAGGTGGGAAGAGGAGGGAGATGAGGGAGGAAGGGGCAAGGAGAGGAGTGCAGGTTAACAGGTAAGAATTGGATATAAGTGGGAGGGTAGAAGAGAAAAAATGCTGAGAAGTGATGGGGAGAGTGTGGCTCTCCAATAGAGAGAGCGGGGAAGGGTGGGGGAGATGGAGAGAAGGAGACAGAGGCTACGGAAAGAGAGAGAAAGACATGGGAGGGATTTTTTTATTCAACTTTTCCTCCACTATCGTATGAATTTTAGAGATGATTTGCTGGACAGCTCGTAAAAAGATCCCTTCTAACTGCAGTCGGTAATAATGTGACAATAAATTGGATCGAATGCAGTGGCTTTAGTCTCAGAGTTTGAAGTTTATCCCCTGATAGTAAATTCCTCACTGACCATTGCATTAAAGTAGATAAAGTTTGACGTACCTCTTATTTTAATGAAGAGGATAATCCCGGTTATCAGAAGGAGGAGGAATTTAATTAGCGGGATCAGGCACAACATCCCGATGATGAAATTTGCGTGACTGTTATCGTTGGAGGAGAGGTTGACCTGATGAGCGTCCCTCCCGTGTTCATTCGCAGCCATGCAGCGGTAGCTCCCTCTCAGCCCAGGATGGAGCAGCTCACCCACAACTTGATGTTTGTCCGGCTCTCGTCTGACTCTGGCCTCACTGCTGTTCTCGGGCAGCATGCTGTTCCCAGGGCCAATCCACGAGATGTTTGCAGGCGGCAACCCTTCACTCCTACACACCAGGGTGTCTCCTGTTGCCTGATCAGTCACAACGGACAACTCCAGGATGGTGGCTGGGACTTGGGAAGGGAAGGGGATCCATTACATTCTTTGAAGAAACCTTTCCAATGAAAGGGGAAGGGAGATTGGAGACTAACCTGTGGAACTTTGTCCCCATTTCCCAACAGGTAAGTGGACCTGAGAGGTAAGTTACATGGAACATTACAGGTGAGATGCAAACCAGAGGTCATGGGTTAAGAGTGAAAGGGGAAAAATTTAGGGAAAGTGTGAAGGGGAACATCTTCACACAGAGAGGGGTGGGAGTGTGGAACATGTTGCCAGGTGAAATGGTGAATGCAGGTTCATTTTTAACATTTAAGAAAAATTTGGCCAGGCACATGGATGGGAGGAGTATGGAGGGCTATGGACTGGGTGCATGTCTGTGGGACTAGGCAAAAGAATGATTCAGCATGACTAGAAGGGCTGAAGGGGCCTGTTTCTATGGTTCTACAGCACACTACTGGCCCTTCAGCCCACCATGTTGTGCCGACCTATGTAAACCAACTCCACAACTACCTATTGTGGACACACATCTCCTCACTTATCAGGAAGGTGCAACAACTGCAATGGACAAGGCTGCCATCCACCATTATTATGTCAACCTTCTATAGGAGCTCTATTGAGAGTATTTTGAAGGGGGTGCCCAAAATCATTGAGGACCCCTTCCAACCTGCACACAGCATCTTTCAACTGCTTCTGTTAGGGAAGAGATGCAAGAGGATCAAAGCCAGCACCACCAGGCTGAGGAACAGCTTCTTCCAGCAGGCAGAGAGAATGTTGAATGACCAAAGGAACTGCTCACACTAACCCTCCCAGAATTACATATTTACAAAACTATATTTATTTATTCATATATATGAATACTTGTCCTGCATATGTATTACTTGTCTGTTATCTGCATGTTTACACCATGGACCAGAGAATGCAGTTTCGTCAGGTTGTACATGTTCAATCAAATAACAATAAACTTGACACCATAAAACCAAAGGACACTACAGCACAGAAACAGGCTCCTTCAGCCCTTCAAGCCTTTGCCTTCTACAACTTTACCATAACATCCCAGTTCCAATACTCAATACTTGGATTTATGAAGGCCTATATGTCAAAAGCTCTCTTTCCAACCCAACCACCTCTGATGCCACTTTCAGGGAATTATGCATCTTCATTCCCAGATCCCTCTGTTCTACCCCATTCCTCAGTGCCTGACCATTTACCATGTATGTCCTTTCTTGGTTTGTCCTTCCAAAATGCAACACCTCACACTTGTCTGCATTAAATTGCCATCTTTCAGCCCATTGTTCCAGCTGGTTAAGATCCCTCTGCAAGCTTTGAAAACCTTCTTCACTGTCCACATCACCTCTAATCTTAGTGACATCTGCAAACTTACTGATCTAATTTGAGCTTAGAGCATGGATTGGCACTTGGAATCATGATGTTGTGGCAATTAGTGAGATCTGGTTACAGGAGGGACAGGACTGGCAACTAAATATTCCAGAATACAAATGTTTTAGATGTGATAGAACAGGGGGTAAAAAAGGGGGAGGAGTTGCTCTGCTTGTGAAGGAGGACATTACTGCTGGCAGGATGGTTTGGAGGGATCGTCAGTGAGGCTGTTTGGGTGGAATTGAGGGGTGGAGGAGGCATGATGGCACTAATAGGAGTGTATTATAGACCACCAAATGGGCCAAGAAAATTGGAGGAACAAATTTTTAAGGAGATAGCATATATGTGTAACAAACATAAGGTAGTGATCATGGGAGATTTTAACTTCCCTCACATTGATTGGGATACCCATACAGTAAGATGGCTGGATGGGCTAGCGTTTGTCAAATGTGTGCAAGATAGTTTTCTTAATAAATATGTAGAGGAACCGACTCGGGACGGTGTAATACTGGATCTTCTGTTAGGGAACGAGATAGGTCAGGTGTCTGAGGTTAATGTTGGAGAACAAATTGGGTCTAGTGATCACAACTCTATTCGTTTTAGGGAAGAGCAAAGAAGGGCCTAAAGTTGAGGTTCTGGATTGGAGAAAAACAAATTTCGAAGGAATAAGAATGGATTTGGGAAGTATTGAGTGGGACATGATTTTTTTCAGGAAAGGATGTAAATGAAAAATGGAGAATATTCAAAGAAGAAATTTTGAGAGTACAGAGTAGATATGTCCCAGTGAGGATCAAAGGAAAGGCTGGAAGTCATAGGGAGGCCTGGTTTTCGAGGAATATTGGAAATTTGCTTAGGAGAAAAAGGGAGGTGTACAAGAGGTATAAAGAGCAGGGAGCTGAGAATTTGAAGGAGGACTACAAGAAGTGTAGAAAAAAATCTTAAGAGAGAAATTAGAAAGGCCAAAAAGAGGCACGAAGAGGCTTTGGCAGACAGAGTAAGAATAAATCCAAAGGGTTTCTATAGGTACATTAAAAGTAAAGGATTAGTGAGGGATAAAATTGGACCCCTTGTAGATAGTGAGGGTAGGCTATGTGAAAAGTCGGAGGAAATGGGGGAAATTTTAAATGATTTCTTTTCCTCGATATTCACTAGGGAAAAAAATATTGTACCAGTTGAAGTAAAGAAAAATAGTGGGGAGGTCATGAATCATATAAGGATAACCGAGGAGGCAGTGATGGCTGTGTTAAAAAAGATAAAGGTGGACAAATCTCCGGGTCCGGACAAAGTATTCCCAAGGACACTCAGGGAGACTAATGTACAGATAGTGGGGCCATTAACAGAGATATTTAGGATGTCACTGGCCACGGGGGTGGTGCCAGAGGATTGGAGGGTGGCTCATGTTGTTCTGCTGTTTAAGAAAGGGTCCAAATGTAAGCCTGGAAATAATAGACCTGTGAGTCTGACGTCTGTGGTGGGTAAGTTGATGGAAAGTGTTCTGAGGGATGGCATTTACAAATATTTGGAAGAACAGGGATTGATAGGTAGTAAGTCAGCATGGTTTTGTCAGGGGTAGATCATGCTTAACAAACCTTTTAGAGTTTTTCGAGGGGGTTACAAAAAAAATTGATGAAGGGAAGGCTGTGGATGTTGTCTATTTCGACTTTATTAAAGCTTTTGACAAAGTTCCCCACAGGAGGTTAGGGAAAAAGCATTAGGTATAAATAAGGAGTTAGTGAAATGGATTCAGCAATGATTGGATGGGAGGTGTCAGAGAGTAGTGGTAGAAAATTGTTTGTCCAATTGGAGGCCGGTGACTAGTGGAGTTCCTCAGGGATCGGTCTTGGGTCCACTATTGTTTGTTATATATATTAACGATCTGGAAGAAGGGGTGGTGAATTGGATAAGTAAGTTTGCAGATGATACAAAGATTGGTGGTGTTGTGGACAGTGAGGAAGATTACCGTAGCTTAAAAAGAGATATAGAAAAGCTGGAGGAGTGGGCTGAGAAATGGCTGATGGAATTTAATACAGATAAGTGTGAAGTATTACATTTTGGAAAGGCAAATCTAAATAGGTCATATACATTGAATGGTAGACGATTGAGGAGTGCAGAGCAACAAAGGGATTTAGGAGTGATGGTAAATAGTACCCTCAAGGCTGATACTCAGGTAGATGGTGTGGTGAAGAAGGCATTTGGAATGTTGGCCTTCATAAATCGGAGTATTGAATTCAAGAGTAGGGAGGTTATGATGAAATTGTACAAGGCATTGGTGAGGCCAAATTTGGAGTACTGTGTACAGTTTTGGTCACCAAATTATAGGAAAGATATAAACAAAATAGAGAGAGTGCAGAGAAGGTTCACGAGAATGTTGACAGGATGTCAGGGTTTGAGTTACAGAGAAAGGTTGAGCAGCCTGGGGCTTTTTTCTCTGGAGCGTAGAAGATTGAATGGGGATTTGATGGAGGTGTTCAAGATTTTAAAAGGGACAGAGAGAGTCAATGTGGATAGGCTTTTTCAATTAAGAGTGGAGGATATTCAAACCAGAGGCCACGGTTTGAGATTGAAAGGGGAAAATTATAATGGGAACATGAGGGGAAATTTCTTCACGCAAAGGGTGCTTGGGATGTGGAATAAGCTTCCGGCGGAGGTGGTTGAAGCAGGAATGTTATTTACATTTAAGGAAAGACTGGATAATTACATGGAGGGGAGAGGATTGGAGGGGTATGGACCAGGTGCTGGTCAGTGGGACTAGGAGGGTGGGGATTTGTTCCAGCATGGACTAGTCTGGCCAAACTGGCCTGTTCTGTGCTGTATATGGTTATATGGTTATATAATTTGCTACATTATCATCCAGATCATTGATAGAGATGACAAACAACAACAGTCCCAGCACCGATACCTGAGGCCACACCACTAGTCACAGGCCTCCAGTCTGAGAAGCAATCATCCACCACTACTCTCTGGCTTCTCCCAACCAGCCATTGTCAAATCCATTTCACTACTTCACCATGAATATCTAGCGTCTGGACCTTCTTGGCTAACCTCCCATGTGGGACCTTGTCAAAAGCCTTACTAAAGTCCAAATAGACAACATTCACAGCCTTTCCTTCGTCATCTTTCTTGGTAACCTCCTCAAAAAACTCTACAAGATTGGTTAAACATGACCTACCACGCACAAAGCCAAGTTGACTATCCCGAATCAGTTTATGGTTATCCAAATAATTGTGCATCCAATCTCTAAGAGCACCTTTCAATAACTGACCTATGAATGATGTCAGGCTCACTGGCCAATAATTTGCTGGGTTACTGTTGGAGCCTTTTTTAGACAGCAGAACTTGGCTACCTCCAATCCTCCACATCTGTGGCTAAGGACATTTTAAATATTTCTGTCAGAGCCATCGCAATTTCTACAGTAGCCTCTGTTGAGGTCCAAAGGAATATTTTGTCAGGTCCTGGGTACTTATCCACCCTTATTTGCTGTAAGACAGCAAGAACTTCCTCCTCCTCCTTAATTATGTAGGTTCCATGACCTCACTGCTTGCTTTCCTTACACCCCATTACTCTATTCCCATTTCCTGAGTAAATCTTGAAGAAAAAAAAAAATTAATATCTTCCCCATGTCTTTTGGCTCCATACAAAACTCTGATCTTCAAGGAGACCAATTTTGTCCCTTACTATCCTTTTCCTTTTAATATACCTGTAGAAACCCTTAGGATTTTCCTTCACATTGTCTGCCAAAGCAACCTCATGACTTCTTTTAGCCTTTCTAATTCCTTTGAGGTTTTTCTTGTTTTTATTTACACTCCTCAAGTACCTCATTTGCTCCATGTTGCCTATACCTGTTATATACCTCTCTTCTTCCAAATCAGATCCCCAATATCGCTCAAAAGCCAAGGTTCCCTATGCCTGCTAACCTTGCCTTTAATCCTGACAGGAACACAAAAACTCTGTTCTTTCAAAATTTCACCTTTGAAGGTCCTCCACTTACCCCGCACATCCTTGCCTGAAAACAACATCCCAATCAGCACATGCTAGATCCTTTCTCATTCCCTCAAAATTTAGAATCTCATCTCCATACCTCCATAATGAACTTGAATCTAATGGCATTATGATCACTGGACCCAAAATTTTACCCTACACATACTTCTGTCACCTGTCCTGTCTTGTTCCCTAATATGAGATCCAGTATTGCTCTCTCTCTCTAGTTGGTACCTCTAGATATTGATTTAGAAAACTTTCCTGAACACATTTGACAAACTCGAAGCCATCCAGCCCTTTTACAGTATGGGGATCACAGTCAATATGTTGAAAGTTAAAATCTCCTACTATCACACCCTTATGTTTCCTGCATCTGTCTGCTATCTCGCTACAGATTTGCTCCTCCAATTCTCATTTGACTATTGGACAGTCATGGTCACACCTTTTTTCCCCGTTCCTCAACTCCACCCATATAGTCTCAGTAGATGAGCCATCTGGTTTCTCCTGCTGTGATATTTTCCCTGAGGAGCAATGCTATACCTACCCCCCCCCCATCACCATCCCCCCCCACCCCTTCCTATCGCGTCTTGACAAGCATCTAATTTTCCCTCTCTCCCACCATGTACCTACGTAGGTTCTTTTGAATGTTCTGTTTGTTCCAGCCTCCACCACCATCCCTGGCAATGCATTCCAGGCACCCTCCACTGTAGAAAAACTAATGTTTCCCTTAAACTTTTCTCCACTCACTTTAAACAGATATCCCCTGTTATCTACTATTGTCGCCCCCAGGAAAAGGGTGGCTATCCACCCTATCTACGCCGTTCCTAATCTTATACACCTCTATTAAGTCACCTCTCATCCTTTATTGCTCCAAAGAGAAAAGCTCTATCAAACTTGCCTCATGTGACATGTTCTCCAAATCCAGGCAACATCCTGGTCAATCTCCTCTGCACCCTCTCCAGAGCTTCCATATGCTTCCTATAATGAGGAAACCAGAACTGAACATCCTCCCAACTTCTCTTGAATCTAATGAAATTCATCGTTTTAGCAAACAAAATAGACATTAAATGACCTAAATGAACTTAAGGCATTCCAGCACAGTGCAGGCCCTTCAGCTCACAATGATTGACGAGTTTTAAGAAAAGATTGAATAGCTAGGTGGATGGGAGAGATTATGGAACGGGAGCAGATCAGTGGGACTAGTGGAGTGGTGGTCGGCACAGACCAGAAGGGCCAAATGGCCTGTTTCCTGTGCTGTAGTATTCTATGGTTCTATATAAACTGCTCCACAATAATCTAATCTTTCCCCACCTGACACCCATAACCCTCTATTTTTCTTCCATCCATGTGCCTGCCTAAGAGTCTTTTAAATGTCCTAATTGTACCAGCCTCCAACTCCACCACAGGCAATGCATTCCAGGCACCCACCACCATTCAATAAAAAAAGTTACCTCTGATGTCTCCCCTAAACCTCCCTCCACTCACCTTTAACCAATATCCTCTGGTGTTTGATATTGACGCCCCACGACAACGTTGCTGGCTGTCCACCCTATCTATACCCCTCAATCATATATACCTCCATTAAGTCACCTCCATTCCTTCATTGCTCCAATCGTTACCTGTTCAGTCACAGCCCGACAGCTTATGGGAAGCACAGATAAATCTCCACCATAATTTTCCAAGCATGTGGAAAGAGAAAAGGGTCAAGGTATTATTCGGGGGAACTTCTTCACGCAGAGAGTGGAGGGAGTGCGAACGAACTGCCAGCTGAATTAGTAAATGCAGTCCCAATTTTGACATTCAAGAACCATTTGGACAGGTACATGGATGGGAGTCCTGTGCAAATCAGTGGGACGAGGCAGAAAAATAGTTCTGCACAAAGTAGAAAGGCTGAAGGGCCTGTTTTAGTTCTGTATTTTTTTTATTTAAAATTTAAATTTAGACATACAGCACGGTAACAGGCAATTTCGGCCCATGTCACCCAATTAACCTACACCCCCGGTATGTTTCATATGGGGAGCCCCTGGGGAAAACCATGCAGACACAGGGGAGAATGTGCAAACTCCTTACAGACAGCGCAGGATTTGAGCCCCAATCCCAATTGTTGGGGCTATTAAGGTGTTGCACTAATCACTAGGCCAACTGTGTTAGACATGGAAGCCTGCAGACCTTGTGATTGTAGTAAATACATGCTGAAATATTAGAGAAACTCAGCCGGTCTTTTCAGCATTTATATGAGACAAAGATATATTGCCGAACGTTTCGAGCCTGGGTCCTTCAAGGAATAAGTCAGAAGCAGGAAATCTCGGAAAGTCTCAGAGTTCAGCCCATACTAAAAATTGTACACATTAGCGCAATGAACATTACAGGCCCTTCAGCCCTCGATGTTGTGCCGACCTACATTTTCCCACCAATTAAGAAAAGTTCTAAACCCTCCCTACCCTGTAAACCTCTATATTTCTTTCATCCATGTGCCCGTCTGAGAGTCTCTTCACTGCCCCCAATGTTTCGGCCTCCACCGCTGTTCCCAGCAAGGCATTCCAGGCGCCCACAACTCTCTGTGTAAAAATAAAACTTACCCCTGATGTCTCCCCTAAACGCTCCCCTTCACTTTGCAGGGATGTCCCAAATTGTAACCTTGGTCTCTTATAAATGAAGCTGAGTACGTTATTTAGAATATTTTTACATATTTATTTTACATTGTATTTTTATGTATAGATGTGGATATTACGTGCTGTGTGAGTCTATGTGTGGACACTGTGGTCTGGAGAAATGCTGTTTTGTCTCTGTGTATGTACCGTCAAATAATTATAAATACACGAACTTAATATTGCACATCGATCATTGATAATGAGAGGCAGGTTGAGAAAGAGGTTAAAGAAACACTAAATTCTGCAGACACTGTGATTGTAGTTAAAAACACAAATGGTGGAGGAACTCAGCCAGTTTCGCATTTTGGGTCCAGTGATCATATTGCTGTTAGTTTCAAGTTAATTAAGGAGAAGGCCCAGGCCTTGGGTTGAGATTCTAAATTGGAGGAAAGCTAATTTTGAGAAAATGAGAAAGGATCCAGGATGAGTGAAAACACAAAATGTTGGAGAAGCCCAGCAGGTCAAACAGTCCCCTTTATGTAGCAAAGGTAAAGATACATCACCGACGTTTCAGGCTTGAGCCCTTCATCAAGGTACGAGATGTCCGAACAAGAGTCGGGGGAAAGGGGGTAGCAGCAAAGGGAGGAGATGCCAGGGGGAGAAAGGAAGGAAGGGGACAGCAGCGATCAGGAGAATGGTGGGTGGAAGAACTAGAAAGACGGGAAGGGAAAGAAAAGCGAGTTTAGTGAAAAACAGCCATCTGGCTGGAGGGTGTGTATATGGAAAATAAGGTGTTGTTCCACCAATTTGCGGGTGGTCAGGGTGGAATAGAAAACAAGGCCATGGACAGAAAAATGTAGGTCGGCACAACATCGAGGGCTGAAGGGCCTGTAATGTTCATTGCACTAATGTGTACAACTTTTAGTATGGGCTGAATCCTGAGACTTCCGGAGATTTCCTGCTTCTAACTTATTCCTTGAAGGACCCAGGCCCGAAACGTTTGGCAATATATCTGTGGTGAATCTCTGCCAAGCTGCCTGTCTCCCTTCTGGCGAGCCTTGCTGTACTAACATTGGCTGTGCATTATCTCTACCGTTAAAGACACTCCCCTTGGGTCTAACTGTATATGCACCTATTGTCTTTCATTATTGTACCGTTAGTTTCTGCTAATAAAAGCCACGATTATTGTTTGACCACATCGTCTTCATCAACTGGCACTTCAATATCTTTGTCTCCTATAAATGCTGAAAAGACCGGCTGAGTTTCTCTAATATTTCAACATGTATTTACTACGATCACAAGGTCTGCATACTTCCATGTTCAACACGGTTGGCCTAGCGGTTAGCACAACACCTTGAAATGGTTGGCCACTGGGAGGTCTCTATGCTTGCAAAATGGTCTCCCAGTCTGCAACCAGTCTCTCTGATATAGAGAATGCCACAGAGTGTGCACTGGATGCAGTAAATAAGACCTCTGGATGCACAGGTGAAGTGTTGCTTAACATGGAAGGCCCTTTTGGGGCCCTGGACCGTGGTGAGGGAGGAGGTGTGGGTGAAAGTGTTGCACCTCCTGAGGGCACAGGGCAAGGTGCCAGGGATTCAATTGATGGGGAGGGATGAGTGCACGAGGGAATCGTGGAGGGAAAAATGTGTCTAGTGGTGGGATCCTGTCATAAATGCTGGAAATTCCGGAGGATAGCTTGTTAGATACAGAGGCTGGTGGGGTGGTAGGTGAGGATGAGGGGATTCTATGTTTATTGCATCTGGGGGAAAATAAGCAGGAAATGGAAGAAATGTGGGTGAGGGCTGGGTTGATAGTGGTGGAGGGGATGCTACGTTTGTGGAAGAAGATTGGACTGGAAGACTTCATCTTGGGAACAGATACAGCAGAGACAGAGAATATGGAGGAAGTGTAGTCCAGGTAGTTGTGGGAGTTGGAGGGTTTGTAGTATACATCAGTGGAAAGCTCATCTCCTGAAATGGAGACAGAGAGATCCAGGAAGGGGAGAGTGTTGTCAGAGATGGACCAGGTGAATTTGAGGTCAGGATGGAAGTTGGCAGTGAAGTGAATGAAGTTGACAAGCTCATCACAGGTGCATAAGGCAGCCCTGCTGTAGTTGTCGATATACCAGAGAAAGAGTTGTGGGGGGGGAGGGGGTGCTTGCCTGTGTAGGCTTGCAACATGGATTACTCCACAAAGCCTTCAAACAGGCAGATGTAGCTGGGACCCATGCAGGTACCCATGGGTACTTCTTTGATTTGGTGGAAGTCAGACTAGTTAAAGCAGAAGTTGTTTAAAGTGAGGACAAGTTCTGCCAGGTGATGATAGAGGGTGACTAGTCGGGTCTTTAGTCCAGGAAGAGGCGGTACTTTTAGATCTTTGTGTGGGGGATAAAGGTATAAGGGGATTGGACACCAGTTGTGAAGATGAGGTAGTCTGACGTCATTGAGGGGATGGAGGCCATTTTAGCGGGATTGGACATCCATCGGGAAGATGGATGTCTAATCCCTTTAGAAAAATGAGTTAAGTTGTTTTCAGGCAAGAATGTGCAAGTGAAGGACCTTGGAAAGGTGAAACTTTAAGAGTGCAGAGTTTATATGTTCCTGTCATGATTAAAAGGCAAGATTAGAACACACAGGGAACCTTGGTTTTTGAGGGATATTGGAGATCTGGTTCAGAAGATGTATAACAGGTATAGGCAACATGGAGCAAATGAGGTGCTTGAGGAGTATAAAAAATCCATGAAAGAAATCAGGAAAGCGAAAAGACATGAGGTTGCTTTGGCCGACAATGTGAAGGAAAATCCTAAGGGTTTCTACAGATATGTTAAGAGCAAAAGGATAGCAAGGGATGAAATTGGTCCCTTGGAGATCAGAGTGGTCGGCTTTCTATGGAGCCAAAAAAAATTGAGAGAGGTCTTAAACAGATTTGCTTTCATTAATATTCACTCACAGAGAATAGACCCAAACACACAACTCAGATATAGTTCAGTTAGGCAATTACCAGAATCTTTACAAGGAATCACAGGTTCAGTACACAGGTGGTCAATCAAGGAAGGTAAACAAATTAGCAGGGTAAGGTGGAGGCAGTCCAAAGATCAAAAAATACGCACGAGTAGGTTAACACTGGGGAAGAAGGCCGGACCACTTACAGCAAAGGGCTAAGGTAAACTAGCAAAGAGGGAAGAGTGCATACAGCTTATAGACACAAGGAGACGGGAGGAGTGCAAGAAACAGGTGGGTGATCAGACACAGATGAAACACATTAGGGCAGGGTAGGGAATCACACAGGAGGGAAGAACAAAACCTGGAAAGATGAGACAACATAGCACAGAGTCGTGGGGAGTAAGGAAAACAAGCAGTGAGGTCGTGGAACTAAAACAGATTAAAGAGGAGGAGGCGCTTTCTGTCTTCCAGTAAATAAAAGTGGATAAATCCATAGGGCCTGACAAGGTATTACCTCGGACCTTGAGGGAGACTAGTTTATAAATTGCAGGCTCTGGAAGAAATATTTTAAATGCCCTTAGCTGCAGATGTGGTGCCGGAGGATTGGAGAGTGGCTCGCAATGTACAGTTGTTTAAAAAAGACTCTAAAAGTAACCCTGGAAATTATAGGCCAGTGAGCCCGATGTCAGTAATAGGTAAATTATTGGAAGGTGTTCTAAGAGTTCAGCTATGCAATTATTTAGATCGCCAGAAATTGATTAGTCCCATGACTTTGTGTGTGGTCGTCCGGATAGTTTCAGATGCTCGGTATTCATGGTGAGGTAGTGAACGGGATTCAACAATGATTGGACAGGAGAAGCCAGAGAGTAGTGGTGGATGATTGCTTCTCAGACTGGAGCCCTGTTAATTCTAGGTTGTTGAAAAATTCTGACTTTGTTAAGTTTAGGAGGGATCATATACAGTTACTTTTGAAAATAAATGTAGATTCGGTTGATAGTAAACTTGTTATGTGGGATGCCTTGAAAGCTTATTTGAGGGGACAGATTATTAGTTATACAGCTAAAATTGTAAAAAACAACATTTGATTGATACTAATAAATTAGAGAAAGAGAGAGATTTGGGAAAAAGAATTACAGCGGGATGCTATGGAAACTAAGAGAATTTGTTTAACTAATTTGAAATTGCAGTATAATTCATTACAAACTTGTAAATTTGAGAAGTTATTGCAGAGGACTAAACAACATTATTATGAGTTGGGTGAAAGAGCCCATAAAGTATTAACGTGGCAATTAAAGACTGAACAGGCTTCTAGGACAATAAATGCTATTAGACACGACTCGTTAATTACTTATAAACCTCAAGAAATTAATGATGAATTTCGTTTATTTTATACTTCTGAAGCATTGAAAGATAAAGCTAAAATTGACTCCTTTTTGTCTGAATTGGCTTTACCATCTTTAAAGGACGCAGAGATTAAAGACTTAGATGCTTATTCTACTGTTGTGGAGGTGAAGGAAGCATTACTGTCAACGCCTGGTGGGAAATCTCCAGGAGAGGATAGTTTTACAGAAGTAAATTCTTTTATAAAGAATTTCAGTATTTGTTCATTCCTAGATTGATGGATGTATTGAAGCAGGCGATGGAGACTGGCTCTTTTCCATATTCTTTTTCTAGAGTGCTTATTACGGTTATTCCTAAGAAGGATAGGGACCCATTAAAAGTGGGATCTATAGAGCTATTTCTTTATTAAATGTGGATTCTAAAATTGTTGCCAAGGTTCTAGCTAATAGACTAGCTAAATATTTACCAGATTTGATTCATGTAGATCAGGCGGGCTCTATTAAAAATCGGTATTCAGCAGACAATATTTCTTTAATTAATATTTCTCGGAGGCAATCTGACAAACCTATGGTAGTTGCTTTAGATGCTGAAAAGGCCTTTGATAGAGTAGAATGGATTTTTTTTTGTTTAAAGTGTTAGAAAAGTTTAAATTTGGGGCTCTTTTTATTGGTTGGGTTAAGGCTCTATATAAAAATCCACTGGCTAGACTTGTGACAAATGGACAGGTATCTTCTTCTTTTGTATTATCTAGATCGACTAGACAAGGCTGTCCTTTGTCACCAGCTCTATTTGGATTGGTTATTGAATCTTTGGCTCAGTTGATTAGACAAGATGGTAATATTAAGGGTATTAAGGTGAAAGCAGACGACTATAAAATAAATTAATTTGCAGATGATGTTTCAATATATTTAATGCAATCTTTGGGAATTTGCATGCGAGACTGGAACAATATGGTGAATTATCAGCTTATAATATTAATTGGGATAAGAGAGAAATAATGCCTTTGGCAGATGTGGACTATTCATCTTGTAAACATATTACAAAATTTAAGTGGTCTGATCGAATTAAGGGTTTAGGAATTATAATAGATGATCATTATAATCATTTATAATTTTATATGAATTGAATGATTTACCTTTATTGTCTAAGATTAAATATGATTAAAATCGGTGGAAAGATTTACCAATAGCGTTGATAGGATGAGTAAATTGTGTGAAAATGAATGTCTTTCCCTGTATACAGTACCTTTTTCAGTCTATTCCATGTAGAAATCCCCCCAAAAATTCTTCAAAGATTTGAATGCTGCGGTGAGGACTTTTCTGTGGAAAGGTAAAATGGCGAGGGTGTCATTGCCGAAATTGACTTGGAAATAATGCTTTAGGAGGGACCTGCAACTTCCTCATTTTCAGGATTATTATGAGAATCAGCACAGTTGAAATTTATTAACAGAATGTTTGAAGTGGACAAATCTCCGGTTTGGGCCAAGATTGAATTGTCTCAGATTAATGAGAAGAGAATGGATCGCTTTATTTATAAATGGAATTCTCAGCTTTTACAGAGTTATATTTACCGGCGTTGAAACTTTTAATGGAATTATGGATTAAGAAGAATGAAATTATAGGTATTGAAGGTAAAATTTTGGCTAAAACTCCTTTGTTTCAGAATAAACTATTTTTCTTTTTCATTAAATAGTCAGCTTTTGAAAATGTGGGAACAGGAAGGTATTAAATTGTTTTAAAGCTGGGTATTTTATTTAGTTTCAAAGAATGAGGGATAAATATGGAATTTCTTCAAATACCCAGTTTACTTATTATCAGGTTAGAGCCTTACTCTTAGATAATTTTCCACATATGCTACGATTGCCTAGACCAGGGGTTGGCAATCTCCAGCATTAAAAGAGCCATTCGGGCCTGTTTCCCAACAAATTAAACCCATCTGGAGCCGCAAAACCAGTTTGATCCCTGAAATGAAGAAAATGCCGCAGATCTAGTTTCATTACACTTATGCTGTCCATATAAGGACTATAATTTGTTACATTTATGAAATAAAGGGACTACAAACAGAAAATGACTGACATTTTATTTCTGTTTGTAACAGTGCAAAGCAACAAATTCTTTTGAACTCTTAAAAAAAAGACACTGGCACGTACAAGTTACAAATAAAACACACAACAAGGGCCTGTTTGACTCCACCCCTTATTTGTGGAATATTTTTAAAAATAAATAATTGTTTTAATTAAAAAGAGCAAACAAAAAAATGCAAGTTTGTATTTTATTCTGAAGGTTGCCGTCATCCGTTGATTTCCTCAGTCTCAGAGGGGAAGTGAGACAGCATACCTCTCTGTACATCTCTAGCAAACACTCGCGTTCAAACGCCCAAACCTCCTCCAGCACCTGCAGGGCTGTGCCTCCTTTCCCCTGAAGACTTTTGTTCAGCATGTTAAGGTGCGCTGTCATATCCACCATTGGCTTTTCCAGCCCATCTGGCTGTTTTAACTCCAGAAAGGTGAGCCCTTTGCTTTCCAGGAAAGTTTTTACAAGTTCCAGACACGTAGCAAACCATTTCAGCACCTCCCCTTTGGTCGGCCACCAGACTTTGTTGTGCAGCAGGAGATCAGAGTATGTGCTTTCACTTCTTCCAATAATCAATAACACTGTCAGTGGTTTAATCCTTTTAACATATAACATATAACATATAACAATTACAGCACGGAAACAGGCCATTAGGCCCTTCTAGTCCGCGCCGAACCAAACACCCCTTTCTAATCCCACCTCCCTGCACAATGCCCATAACCCTCCATCTTCCTCTCATCCATATACCTGTCCAACCTTTTCTTAAATAATACAATTGACTCCGCCGCCACTATTTCTCCCGGAAGATCATTCCACACGGCTACCACTCTCTGAGTAAAGAAGTTCCCCCTCATGTTACCTCTAAACCTCTGCCCCTTAATTCTTAACTCATGTCCTCTTGTTTTAATCTTTCCTCCTCTTGACGGAAATAGTCTATCCACATCCACTCTGTCTATCCCTTTCATAATCTTAAATACTTCTATCAAATCCCCTCTCAACCTTCTACGCTCCAAAGAATAAAGACCTAATCTGCCCAATCTCTCCCTGTACTCTAGATGCTTAAACCCAGGTAACATTCTGGTAAACCTTCTCTGCACTCTCTCCACTCTGTTTATATCCTTCCTATAATTAGGCGACCAGAACTGCACACAGTTAGGCCGCACCAACGTCTTATACAATCTCAACATCACCTCCCAACTCCTATATTCCATGCAATGATTGATAAAGGCCAGCATACTAAAAGCCTTCTTCACCACCCTATTCACGTGAGTTGCCATTATTATTATAAGATTCATCACTTCTGTGCGTTCTGGAGAAACCATTTGAGCGCACAATGCCTTTTGATGCAGAATGAAGTGAAACATCAGCAGTTGTTTCTCTCTCGTGACTTCTGAAGTAAAGTCCACAAACCCCTTCTGTGTTCCTGTCATACTCGGTGCCCCATCAGTAGCCACTGACACTAAGTGGGTGGTGTTTATTTCTTTGGTCTTTAAACAATCTAACATAACCTCACAGCTGTCTTTCCCCCCCCCCCCCACCCCCGTGCTTGGCCTTTAAGTGATATCAACTCAATAATCCTGTGGCCCAGAAGAGTTCATATATCTGCATAATAGCGCTCTTTGTTGAATATCACATAGATCTTTTGATTCATCACAGGTGATTGAGTACGCTGGAGCCGAATTAATGTCCCTAATTAGTTGACTGGTGATATTTCCTGCCATTTTGATGGTCCTGTCCTTGACAGTCTTTGCAGAGAGTGGCATTTCTCTGATTTTCTGAACAATTTCACTCTTGTTTTTGAAGTCCAAGAATAGATGTTCTGATATCTTGATAAACAATTCTTTTATATGTTCCCCATATGTGAACGGCTATCTCCCGAGCTGCCACAAAACGAGCAGAAGTACTTGAATTTGTAGATTTCATCCACTTCTTTGAAGTATGTTCAGCTTTTCACAGCAATTCCAAAACTGCTCTTTTTCTTTCATCTCCAGGTGGGTATTTTTCAGTAAAAGCTGTGGGTTTATTCTGGAAATATCTTTCAACATTTGATTTTTTTGGTTCTTTGCTCATTTCTCGCCACATAGTAAGCCGACAGGCAAACTTCTTTGTCACATGTAAATGTTCTATTTTCATCAGAAATGTTTCTGTTTTTGGATCTATCCATGGTTAGTTTACCGGAGGTGGAAAGTTCAAAATGAGTCACTTGCCGGGTAGGGATAGGTGGTATCAACCACTACAGTGCTGCGATGCAAATTTTGATCGACAAAATATTACGTCTTTTATTTTAATGTTACAAGATCACCTTAATCTCCAAAATAATAATTATTACATTGATAAAACTTAAAAAAAATTAAATAAAATAGCCATTTACTGTATTTACATTATCTTTTCAAAGCCACGGCAAAAGGATGAAAGAGCCACATGTGGCAGACCCCTGGCCTCGACAGTCTAAATTTGGAAGCTTACTTACTGAAGGGGGTAAGAGAGGATTTATATCTGAGGTGCATGCCTTATTACAGCATAAAATTCTTAAGCCGGATATTTATAAATCTAAGTTAAAATGGGAAAAAGATTTGTCTGTATCGATATCCCAGGATGTTTGGATGACTATATGTGAGGACAGTATGACTAAATTAGTGAATGTAAGGTATTGATTGGTCCATTATAATTTTATTCATCAGTTATATTTAACTTCTGAGTATTTAAGGAAATATAAGTTTATTTCTTCTGATTTATGCTTTAGGTGCCATAAGCAAGTTGGCTCTTTTTTGCATTCTACTTGGTTATGTGAAACAGTGCAACGTTTTTTGGAATAAAATTAAGGAACTTTTAGAAGTTTTATTTAAATTTAAAATTTTGCTTGATCCTATGGTATTTTTACTGGGTTATATGAAAAAACTGAGTTTGGAATTAAAATTATATAAGTTTCAAATCGCTTTTTTGAGATTGGCATTAGCTGTGGCAAGAAAATGTTTGGCAATTACTTGGATAAAGGAAAGTGATTTAAGTATTCAACGGTGGCACTCAGAAATGAGGGCTTGTATCCCATTGGAAAAGATAACGTATAATCTCTGTAATAATTATTCATTTTTTGTTAAAGTTTGGAGCCCGTATGTAAGATATATGGGTTTGAATTTGTAATAGTTTTTGATTCCCACGGTTGCTCCAAACCATGGCAATAGTTGTTGATTGTTGCACAAGCTGATCTCCTATTCTTTCCTCTTTTCTTTTAGGGCAGCTTAGAAGGGAGTTGGGAGGGGTTGGGGAGGGGTTAGGGATGGGGGTGGGGGAATTATAGGGGATAAATATTAAGTATCTACTTGTATTTTGACTTTGATTTTATGATTTATTTTGATCGATAAATTAAAAATTTTTAAAAGACTGGAGGCCTGTGACTAATGGTGGGCCTCAGGGACCGGTGCTGGGACCATCGTTGTTTGTCATCTGTATCAACGATTTGGATGATAATGTGGTGAATTGAATCAGCAGGTTTGCAGATGACACCAAGATTGGAGACGTTGTGGACAGTGAAGAAGGTTTTCAAAGCTTACAGAGGGATCTGGACCAGCTAGAAAAATGGACTGGAAAGTGGCAGATGGAGTTTAATGCAGACAAAGGTGAAAGACAAACCATTTTGGAAGGACAAAACAAGAAAAGACATACATGATGAATGGTGGGCCACTGAGGAATGCGGTAGAACAGAGAGCTGGGAATATAGGCACATAATTCTCTGAAAGTGGCGTCACAGGTGGTTGGGTTGTGAAAAGAACTTTTGACATATTGGCCTTCATTAATTAAAGTATTGAGTTTCATAGCTGGGATGTTATAGTAAAGTTGAATAAAACATTGGTGAGGCCAAATTTGAAGTATTGTGTGCAGTTTTGGTCACCTAACCAAAGGAAAGAGATCAATAAGACAGAAAGAGTGCAGAGAAGATTTACTGGGATGTTGCCCAGACTTTTGGAACTGAGTTACTGGGAAAGGTTAAACAGGTTAGGACTTTATTCCCTTGAATGTAAAAGAATGAGGGGAGATTTGAAAGAGGTATTTAAAATGATGAGGGGGACAGACAGAGTAAATGTAGGTCGGCTTTTTCCACTGAGGGTGGGTGAGATACAAACCAGAGGACACGGGTTAAGATCGAAAGGGAAAAAGTTTAGGGGGAATGTGAAGGGGAACTTCTTCACACACAGAGAGTGGTGGGGGTGTGGAACAAGCTGCCAGCTGAGGTGGTGAATGTGGGCTCAATTTTAGCATTTAAGAAGAATTTGGACAGACACATGGGTGGGAGAAGTATGGAGGGCCATGGACTTTGTACAGGTCAGTGGGACTAGACAAAAACAAATGGTTCAGCACAGACTTGAAGGGCTGAAGGGAAGAGTTTCTGTGCTGCAGTTGTCTAGGTGTCTATAGTTCTATCAGCCATTGAAAGGTGGAACAGATTTGATGATCTGGTACAAGTATTTAAAATTGTGATTGGTGTAGACAGGCAGAGGTGGTCAAGAACTGAGTGAAGATGACTGGCAATAGGTAAGATATTTTTTACCATGCACATCAAGCCAGGGTTGAGAATGTATGTCGCAGGATGAGCAGTGGAGACACATTCAGCCTTCAAAAGGGAGCCAGGCAAGTATCTGAAAGCAAACTATTTGTGGGGCTGCAGGGTGCTGGATTGCACTTACTGGATTTGATGGGCCAAATGGCCTTATGTATCGAAACCATTCTGTGAGTTTATAATGTTGTTAAAGCTTAATGAACAGAAAATGTGGGTGAGCTTGAGGTTATGCAGTGGTCCTCAATCTTTTTTCCCCACTTGCATACCAGAGTGCTAGAGGTGCTTTGTAGTTAGTACGGGTTTATGTATGGTGGTGTGTGAGTGGAAAAGATTGAGAACCACTGGTCTAGAGGTAGCAGAGGGACTAGCAAAGGTTTCAAAGCAATGGTGGAGAGATATGCTCAGAAGCATTCAGGAAGCAGGAGAATGGGGTTGAAGAGGAATGCTGGGGTAGACTTGATGGGCTGAATGGCCCAATTCCACTCCTATGTCATGGTTTTATCATCTTCTGAAAACAAGCTCTCCAGCCACTGATCATCAGCCACCCATTGGTACCAATCTGAGTAATCCAAATTTTTCTACTGTCTCCACATTTTATCACCCTACCCAGGTTCTACCACTCACCCGCATAAGTAAAGCAAATGATGGTGGCCAATGGGGTGGCACGGTTAATGTAGCAGTTAGTACAACGCTTTAACCACGCCAGCGACCCAGGTTCGAATCTGACGCTGTGTGTAAGAAGTTTGTACATTCTCCCGATGTCTGCGCGGGTTTCCTCCGGGTGTTCCAGTTTCCTCTCGCCCTCCGAAAATGAATGGTGGTGGTGGGAGGGCTGGAGATATTTGGGTGGGATAAGGTCGTAAGCCAAAGGGTCTGTTAATATGCTGCATGTCTAAATGTTTTAAAGGTGCTGGCGCTGAATGCAATATGAACACTAATGGAAAAAAAAGCAACATAAAATCCATGCAGGACTGAGTACAGACAGTCCCGAGTTATGAACGAGATCCATTCCTATGTGTCTTTAAGTCAAATTTGTAGATAAGTCACAGCAGGTACATACAGTTTTTATTTAGCATCAGTTAGTCAAATGTTTGTCTTAGTACTGTAAAAAAAAATTTAAAAAACAGTTCTTAAAACAGTTTAGATCAGTCGTTCTCAACCTTTTTCTTTCCATTCACATCCCACTTTAAGTAATCCCTCTGCCATCATTGTTCTGTGATTAGTAAGGGATTGCTTAAGGAGGTCTGTGAGTCAGAAGAAAAAGTTTGAAAACCACTGTTTTAATCGTCCCTCATTGACTCGTCATGTGCACCGTTTCATAACTCCAAAGGAAATGGGCCAATGACCATTTTTCTCAGCAGAATATTTCAGTAACAATTGGGTCTCGAGCAGTGATTCTCAACCTTCCCTTCCCACCCACATGCCACCTTAAGCAATCCCTTACTGATCACAGAGCACCGATGGCAGAGGGATGACTTAAAGTGGGATGTGAGTGGAAAGAAAAAGGTTAAGAACCACTGGTTTAGATTAAAAAAAGATCATGATTAAAAGTTATCGTGTACTCTTGTTCCATCGATGTCTTGCATACCGGAAGGGGCATTCATGAGGGAACATTATGCGCAGGCACGAATTGGGGGCACAACTTGTTCGTAAGTACGAGCTGTCCGTAAGTTGGACGTTTGTAACCCAGGCGCTCCCTATACATCCAGGATCAAGAGTTATGCTGGAACACAAAAGCTGAAGATGCTGGAGTGTTGAGCAAACAATGAGGTGCTAGAGGAACTCAGCAGGTCAGACAGCACCCATGGGTAGAAATGGTCAGTGAACCATCTCGGGCCTGAACCTTTTATTGAGGAGGAGGTAGAATCGGTAAAATTACATATATGTGGGGGAGAGAAGCTGGGGAAGGGCCCCAGAGGTGTGGGTGGAGAGAGACAGGCAGAGGGAGAAACCTTTGAGAAGAGAAATGAAGGAAATGTTAGAGAGCGTGAGAGAGCGAGAAAGAAAAAAGTAAGTTCAGGAGTAGGTGAAGAAGAAATGGAAAGAGTGGAATTCGATAGGGAGGGGGTTTCTAAAATTAGAAAAATCAACGTTGATATGTTGTGCCTCAAGATGACGTTTGGCCTCACCCCGACAATGGATGAGACTGAGGACAGACACGTCACAGAATGCAGAGTTCCTCCAGCAATTCTCTGTTCAAGTACGGCATTTTCTGCTATTACTAATAGAGATGTTTCCTTACCCACAACCTGCAGATCCGTCTCATCCTGAGTCACTGTTTTCCACTCGGGATCCTGGACCCAGACATGACAGAAGTAGCGGCTGGTGTCATTCAGACTAAGGTCCGTCACCCTGATGGAGGCATTTCCCTGCTCTGGGTTTCCCACCAGCTCGTATTGACCTCCTTTATTTACAGTGGCAGTGCAGGGAGGGGACGCAGAGCGGGAACAGGTGTGATTAAAGGCAGTGAACTCTTCCCGTGGATTCCCCTTCATCCAGACGATAATGATGGAGCTGACATTCCTGCCCGGAAAGTTGAAGGAGCAGAGCAGTATAGCCGAACCTCCCCTTTTCCCAATCACCGGTGATGCTCTGTCCTTATCACCTTAATTGAAAGGAGTTTAAAGCATGAACATTATTCAGTTGCTCTCTGTTTTTGCCATAACACAAAGACTATTAGTGGTGAAAATACTTACATTATTATTCTTGGATATAGGCAATTATTATTATATTTATATATTAGACTAGTCATGACACTACTCCAGGACCAAAAACTGCTACCTCGTTCCCTGGCGAAGAGTTCAGGCCCGAATCGTTAGTTATATATCTTTGCCTCCCATGGATGTTGCGGGACCTGCTGAGTTTCTCCAGCAATTTTGTGTATTTATCGTTGTTAACTTCATTTTTTTCGCACTATCTATATCTGTGAATACTTGTCTATCTTTTTATACTTATCACCTTTTGCTTGAAGCCTACGTCATTAAGAATCAGCGAAGATGGAGCAGTCACGTCGCTCAAATGGAAGACAAACATCTGCCAAAAGGAATCGACTCCCACCTTAAAGAAGGCAGGCGTAAAAGAGGTGGGCCATAGAAGAGATTCAAAGACGTCTTAAAATGCAGCATGAAGAAATGTAACATCGACCTCAATCGTTGGGAAACCAATGCCAGGAAACTCTGGCAAACCATCAATCGAGAAGGAACAGCAGCTTTCGATGCCAACAGATGTGCAGAACCAGAAGAGAAGGGAAGCAAATGGTGGAAAGGGAGGCAGCAACAACCAAAGCCCGATCTGCCATCTGGAACAACCTGTCCTGACTGCAGAAGATCTTTCAAAGCCAAGAATGGGCTCATAAGCCACTTGAGAGTCCATAATTGGAATGAAATCCATCATCCTCGACCTCGAGGGATAGCCACGACGATAATGTGGTCATTTAATTTATTGTTTGTCCGTATATATTTAAATACCAGCACGGCTGCAGCAAGTAGCGAGAATTTCGGTTCAGCTCTACATTTTGCACATGTATATGACAATATACTCCCATTATCCTCATGGGTTACTCCTTGAAACTGACAGTTGTGGTGGGATTCGGCACATCTGGAGTCCATCTCCTAAAGTCATCAGTGGCGATCGAGTGTGTAGACACCGTAAAGGTTAAAACCTTGTGTTTTTGTTTTGCAGTTAATTCCTTTCAGTGTTTGTAGTGTTACCAGAGTTACTATGATGTCATATGAAGTAATATCCGAGCGGACGGAGGGTTTTTATCTCATTCTTCGAAGAACCATGAAAGATACGTGTGCTCGAGATATTTTTCTTTGAATAAGAATATAGACAGCACTTTCCAAGTTCTAATATTTCCCAATTTCATCCTCACAGCAACATAAGAAATGATATTCCAAATGACTATCTTAATTTATCTTATTTCATGTTCATCATCTTATTTTGTTTATATTTATTTCGGTTTAAAGTAGAATATTGTTATCATTATACGGTATGCTTTGCTCGTCATTGTGTAAGTCTCAATGCGAAGTTATGCAAAATGTTATATCAAAGAATTAAAGCTATTTACAGCTGCATCTATGAAGTGTGATTTATTGGATTAATAAAATAGTAATTCGGAATATTGTTGCTTATATTTCTGAGACGATGTTTTGAAATTGGGAAATATTACAACTTGGAAAGCGTCGTCTATATTCTTAGCTGGGGGACCGCACAATGCAATCAGTGGATGTGACTGCAAAAAAACTGACATACTGGCTTCACTGTAAATTACCCTGAGGTTGAGACTTTGTAATCAGTTCCCTGTGCCAGCAAACTACACAGGACAATTTTTTTTTTCAAAGGGTTTGCTTCCTGAAAGAAAATTGGGGATTATGATAAACAGCTTCAAGCTGAACACAAAGGTTCTTTCAGACTTGCTGTATCATGTAGGAAGTTGGAGAAACATTAAATTACCTTTTATTGAATTTACCAGGTTTAATCGCATTAATGACGCTGACACGTTGTGTTAGTTCGACTGACCTAAAAATGCTTTTCTGCTGATTTTCCTTTTGTACTCGGCATCGGATGCCTCTCATGTCAGTGTCTAACAATAATCGGCCGGCGTTGATGGATTCCCAATTGCCCTGATACCACATTTCCATGGTCGCAATGCCCTGATGAAACCTCTCACTGTGTTCATCGCTGACTGCACCAAGATCAGCAGGGAAGAAGTCCAAGTACGAATGCAGAAAATGAATTTTCAATGACATGTTGAACTTTATGGTTTCGTATGCTTGAAGTACGACCATTTGGGCATATGACATATGACCGAAATTTTTAAAAATAAATTTATGCTGTTTATACAGGGCGAGCAAGAGCCAAAATGTTCATACTTACCCTGTTAGTCGGCGTCCCGGGGTCCGTAGGCTGCGCATGGCCATCTTGATTCCCATGCACATGCACAAGTCTTCGGTTCAGGGTTAAGGGCGCAAATTCAATATCTCGCGCATGCGCCAACCGAAACTCCAATACGTGAACCCTCCTCCCATGCGCCAATCAAAGTCTTGCGCATGCGCCACCCAGCTTACGGACCTCGGTACGCCAACTAATGAGGAAAGTACTCAATTCTGGCATGCGCCCATTCCAAGATACAACTGGGAACGTAGCACGAACCTGACTTAAAATATCATAGAAAATCACAAAAATAGGCTTTATCTAAAAATCGGTACACGATAGGAACATCTTAAGATGACTTCCGTGATCAACAGCCCAAAATCCATGAAATGCACCCAAACGTGTTCAGGAAGTAAAATCTTCATTGTCCAGTGTTATCAGAGCTTCCGGGAGTCATTTTAAATTGATGGGACTGTAATTAATTTCCATAAATTTATTCAAAGCAGAAGGGAAATTAAAATATAAAGTATCAGGTCTGTAACTTAGGAGCAAATTTCGGCCATTTGGCCCATCGGGCTTGTTCTGCCAATTCCAAATCCAATAAGCCAAGTTTCTTGGCTTCCTGAATGAGCCTGCCATGGGGCACCCTGTCAAGCACCTTACGAAAATCCACATCTTCATCCATTTCTTTTTTCACCTCAAAAAAAACTCGAATGGGCTCATGGGGCATGGCCTGTCCCCTCACAAAATCATGCTGACTATCCCTGAGAAGACGTTGATTCCCCACATGCTCATAAATCGTGTCCCGAAGAATCCTCTCCAACACTCAATTGCCACTGCAGCATGCACTTATAACACAGCCCAAGATGCAATGCTACAAACAAGACATGGCACTGAGTTGTTATAGAAGGAGAAGACTAAAAGGCAGGCGGCTTGGTCAGCATAAGCATTTCCAATGATAGGGATTTGGGTGGGGTTCAAATCCATGGGAGCACAATGGGGGTGTGCACCTAATTGTGGAGTTTCAATGAGTGGACCCCTAAAATATTCCTTCGTATCCAACAGTCCACAAACTATTTTTTTTTTCTCACCTGCTACCAGGAGAAGAGTTTCAGCGAAGCTTTGGGATGTTTGATTGCTGCACTCCTGAAGATCCACGAGGCAAACATACCGCGCGAGATCATCGTACGCTCTCAGCTGCCTGATGAGGATGGAAGCGTCCATCTTCCGGGGGTTCCCCAGGGGTTGGTAGTGCCCCCCTTCACTCCTGTGCACCAGGTTGGTGAAGCCGCCACTCGACGGATAGTTTGTGTAGACGAGGAGCTGTTTGCCTGTCCGCTCGTCCCTCCAGCTGACGCTGATGTTGCCGGGATATTCCAGGGCAGGGTGAGTGAACTTGCAGAAGAGAACAGCCGACTTCCCTTCTCTCCCCACCACCTTGTTCGGGGTCTCCACTGTCCAGCTGTTACAAAGGAGCCCTTTGGTGAAAACAGAATCAAAGAATGAGCAACAACACTCAATCTTAAGGGATTTTCCCTTTGTAGAGATGAAGGATGAAAGGTTACTTAATAGAGGTATACAAGATTATAAAGTGCTTAGGACAGTCAGCACCTTTTTCCTGAGCCGACAGTAGCAAATACTAGAGGACATCTGTTCCCAACCTTTTTCTATCCACTCACATGCCACTTTAAGTAATCTCTATGTCATCGGTGGTCTGTGATTATGTGATGGTACAGCCACCAGACTGCCCGTTCCTGTCTGCATCCCTACCCGCCTACTGCAGGGAGCAACCCACTGTACCTGCAGAGAGGTAACCTGGGAGGCCGGCCCCTCACGCCAGCCCTTGTGGAGCACAGGGAGCCAGAAGGGGGACTGAACCTTGTGTACACATTTTAAGCTAATTAAAGCCTGGAGTGCAGTCTTTTGAAGTTCGTGCTTGTTTTGTCTGCATTGCAACTCACCACAGATTAGTAAGGGATTGTTTAAGATGATGTGTAAGTGGGAAGGGAAGGTGAGAACCACTGCTCTAGACCCAATTATTCCTGAAATAGTTTGCTTGAGAAAAATTCTCATTGGCCCATTTCCTTTGGAGTTACGAAACCCTGCACATAACGAGTCAATGAGGGACGATTAAAACAGTGGTTTTCAAACCTTTTCTTTCCACCCACATTCCAATCCCTTACTAATCACAGAGAACCTACGGCAGAGGGATTACTTAAAGTGGTATGTGAGTGGAAAGAAAAAGGTTGAGAATTAAGGTGAGTGGAGAAAAGGTTAGTGGAAATGACAGAGGTAAATAGAACAATACAGCACATATAGGCCTCGATGTTGTGCCAACCCATATATCCCTTCCTAAAAAAAAGTACTAAACCCTCCCTACCCTGTAACTATTTTTCTTTGATCGTGTCCCTGTCTAAGACTTTCTTAAATGCCCCTAATGTTTCAGCTTCCACCACCATCCCTGGCAAGGCCATTCCAGGTACCCACAATTCTCTGTGTAAAAAAGACTTACCCCCGACATCTCCCCTAAACTTTCCTCCCTCCACTTTGTACAGATGTCCTCTAGTGTTTGCTGATCCTGCCCTGGGAAACAGGTGCTGGCTGTCCACCTCTCAGAATCTTGTAGACCTCTATAAAGACTCCTCTCGTCCTTCTTCGCTCCAAAGTGAAAACTCCCAGCTCTGATTGTGGTGCACTGTCGGTCAGAAGCAAACACACAAAACCAAAAGACTGTACTCCACAGAGTCAGTTGTGAGACTGTGCTGCTGTCAGCTGTGAGCTCTGAGAGTGTGACCTCGAAGGGCCAGCGCAGGCTTATATCTCGGAGGGTGATTGACACTCGACCGGGTGGGGCTTGGTCCATACAGGTCTGCTGATTGACAGCTGGGCAGGTGTTGTCTTGTCCCCATGCTCTTCTGCAGGTACAGAGGTTGCCCCCTGCAGTCGGCCACTGGTGGACCACCACAGTGCTGAACTTGCCTCATAAGTCTTGTTGCCTAATCCAGGCAACATCCTGATCAATCTCCTCTGCACCCTCTCCATAGCTTCAACATCCTTCCTGTAATGCGGTGGCCAGGACTGAACACAATACTCTTAGTGTGGTCTCACCAAAGATTTGTAGAGTTGCAACAAGACTCCCCCTATTAATGAATCTCAAAGAGTGGAGGGTGTCTGGAATGCATTGTCGAGGGTGGAGTCTGGTACAATAGACAAGCACATGGGTGCAAGAAAAATAGGTTACATTTGTGAGGGAGGGAAAACTAGATTGTTGTTGAATACTTTTACATAGGTCGGCACAGCATGATGGGCTGAAGGGCCTTAACTGTGCGGTAATTTGCTTGGTTTAACCACGTTTATCGAGTCATACTTGGGATGACATACCAGACTCTCTGCAGAGTGGCGCATCTCCCTGCAGAGTAGTGAATCGGGATCACTTGCATCAACTTGGAATTCCAGGCAGCTCTTTGGCTTCAGATCACCTGCAGCGCAGCACCAGGTATTTCTGCTCAGGTCACGGGATGCAAACTCGAACCTACCGCCATCAGAACGAGAAGCAGTGAACTCATCGTTCTCTTGGGTGGGGAGGGGGGATATTGAGATGCTAGAAGGAACTCAGCAGGTCAGGCAACCTCCAGGGAGAGAAACGGCAGTCAGCGTTTCAGATCGGAACTCCTTTCCCCAACTGACCCGAAACATTGTCTGTCCAAAATGGAGACATGACCCAATCCACTGACCATCCATTTCTCTCCGTGGATGCCGCCCAACCTGCTGAATCCTTCTGCCTCCCTTTGTTCACTCCAGGATCTACAAGATCCATGTCTCTCATTTCAGGAGAAATGGGATTCGTACTTCAAGGAAAGAAGATTTTGCAATGGGATAGGATACAATTAGTGTGGCATTCAGCACTGGACTGAATGGCCTGTCTCAACGGTGTGAATTTTAAAAATTTAGACATACAGTCCATGTGCCCGCATCTCCCAAATACACCCAAGTGAACAAAGAACCTACAAACCCTGGACGTCTTTGGAACGCGGGGCGGCCCGGTCAGTGCAACAGTTAGCGCAACGCTGATGCAGCGTGAGCGATTGGGACCGGGGTTCGAATCCCGCGCTGTCTGTAAGGAGATTGTACGTTGGCCTTGTGCCTGCACGGGTTTCATCCAGTGGCTCCGGTTTCCTCCCACCGTTCGAAACGTACCAGGGGTTGTAATTGGGTGTAAATTGGGTGGCACGGGCTTGTGGGCCGAAATGGCCTGCATGTCTAAATTTTTTAAAATTCGAAATCAGAGTTCTCAGAGGAGGCCCACACAAATACAAGGAGATCATACAAACTCCTTACAGACATTGCTGGATTTGAACCCTGGTCGCTGGGGCTGCAACAGCATTGTGCTAACCGCTACCCTGTCACCCTTCTTAGTTATGCAAGTTGTATAATCACTAACTGGCTGCCAATGTTATTTTTCTTCTCTATTATCAGAATGTTGTCAAACGACAGGACATAAGGGCAAAAGAAATCACAAGTTGAAGTTTTAAATCAGTGGTTCTCAACCTTTTTCTTTCCACTTTAAGTCATCCCTCTGCCATCTGTGATCAGTGAGGGATTGCTTAAGGTGGGATGTGGGTGGGAAGGGAAGGTTGAGAATCACTGCTCTGGACCTCATTGTTACTGAAATATTTGGCTTGAGAAAAATTGTCATTGGTCCATTTTCTTTGGCGTTCTGAAACCCTGCACATAACGAGTCAATGAGGGACGGTTAAAACAGTGGTTTTCAAACTTTTTCTTTCCACCCACATCCCACCCGAAACAATCCCTCACTAATCACAGAGCACCTACGGCACAGGGAACACTTAAAGTGGGATGTGAGTGGAAAGAAAAAGGTTGAGAACCACTGTTTTAAATTTTACATTTTATGATTCGTTTATTTGTCGCATTGTAATTCTTCTGCGTAAGTAGAAGAGCAAGAGAAGAATTACAGGTTGCAATAAAAGATCAACGTGTTGTAAAGCAGGAATAATCCTTAGTTCCAAAGTCCCATTCAATAAACTCACCACTGATCTTTTACCTCTGCCCCAGTCCCATATTTCTCAATCCCTTTAATATACAAAAATCTACTCTCTTGAAAGTATTTATCAGCTGAGCATCTGGGTAGAGGATTCTTGTTACATTGTGAGTGATGACATCACCGTCCTGGATGGTCAACTCCTAATGTCTGTTTTATTTTGTATGTACAATACCAAACAAGTTGATTCCAGCCATTGAAATCCGTCCTGCTAAATTGTATCCAATTAACCTCCAAACATTCGTCCATTTTGGAGGGTAGAAAGAAGCAGGAGTGCCCGGGCAAAACTCCTCAGGTCACAGGGAAATAGTACAAATCTCCTCCGTCAGATTTGAAGCCAGGTTACTTGTTCTGTAAAAGCGTTGAGACCCTGTTTGCCTGCAGCTGGAGGTCCCTGCCACGTCTCTACTGTGGCATTGGAAGGACAAACAACTTTCAAATCTCGGCACTGAACTCAAGTTCAGGTTGCTTATCCAAATTAACCTATATCCTGGTACGTTTTTGAAGGGTGGGAGGAAAGCGGAGCCCCCGGATAAAACCTACACCTACATGGGGAGAACATACAAATTCCTCACCGACAGCGCAGGATTCGAACCCAGGTTCTAGCGCTGTAAAGGCACTGTATAATCACACATACACAACAATATATAATGTAAAATAAATATATTTTGGGATGGTTTACTCGGTTACAGGATACCATTCAGCAATCTCACAGCCTGTGGGAAGAAGCTATTCCCCAGCCTGACGGTCCTGATTTCTATGCTCCTGTACCTCCTTCCAGATGATAGTGGGTCAAAAGCACTGTGCGCTGGATGGAAAGGGTCCTCAATAATTCTGTGTGCCTCCTTGAAGCAATGGTCCTGGTAAATGACATCAAATAGGGGAAAGGGAGACCCCCATGAACTCGGAGGTCGATTAGAATTGTCCAGCTCAGCTCAATGAGGGGCTTGGTCATTCTCCAACCCTGGAGGGTGTTTAATAAGTGAGCTTCTAGATGATTCATGGACTCCAATGCAGGGCAAGGGTGTCGTGCTCTGACCAAATTTAATCTGGAATGGGATTAGTTTGTGCCTCACAATGGAAACCTACCTGCAGCAGAGAAAACCTGGATCGTCATGCAGAGTGGAATAGCGAACATGGTCCTCCAGAGTGTTCCTCCAAGAATCTGATCCTTCCCTATGATTCTTACTGAGCCGTTCAGTCAGTCCGTTCTCCACCCCAAGCCAGGCTTCTTAACCCCTTGTCTGCCTGGTTGATGTGTGAACGCACCGACTACAGAATCTGGCACCCAGAGCACCTGCCCTTGGGAGGAAGACTGGCTTTGATACAGATGCAACCCACTGGTGATTTATCCCCACAGCCAAATTGGGAAGGATAGCCTCTTTTTACACCCTCCCAACATATTCACAGTGGGTGGATTCTGAGGTCAAAGTAAAAACACAAAGCTGGAGAAACTCAGCAGGTCAAACACTGTCCTTTATATAGCAAATGTAAACTGATATTAATCAACTTTTCCGGTTTCTGCTAACCTGTTCTCCTCTTCCCCCTCCCCTCCCTTCACCCAGCCATCCCTCCTCCCCTTAATCACTGCTGCCCCTTCCCTCCCTCCTCCACCTATCACCTCCTGCCTTTGTGACCACACCTCTCCCCATCCCCCCACCATTTTGTTCAGACGCCTGCCGACATTTTCCCACGCCTTGATGAAGGGCTCAAACCTGAAACGTCAGGTATGTCTTTTTATCTTTGCTATATAAAGGACACTGCTGAGTTTCTCCAGCATTGTGTTTTTACTTCAACCACAGTGTCTGGAAGTTTTCGTGTCTCACTTCTGGATTCTGAGGACAATCTGCTTCCTCGGAAACCTGGGAGAATTCAGCCTATCTCTGTCTGGTGATACAACCACCAGCCGACTGCAGGGAGCGATCTCTGTACCTGCAGGAAGACCACCTCAGGGGCTGACTCCACCGGCCAACCCGAATATAGACCTGAACCGGCCCTTCCTGAGCCAGTCACAAGGGGAGCCACCAAGGCTCAGACTTTTACTGGAATAAAGCCTGTTGTACAGTCTTTTCCTGAGTTTGTTCTTGCTTGCAGCTACCTCGGCCCACCACACTCTGAGTTTCCTTACGGTTTCCTTTGCAGATGTCTCACAGCTTGGTATGAGCCCCACTCTGCTCTTGACTGCAAGAAACTACAGAGAATCACTAGGAATTTTGGTGGATTTGCACGTTGACTTATTATAAGAAACTCTCAAACTCCCACGCACAGATCTGATCCCAAATTGTCTGCTTCATTTAAATTGTCAACAAAAAGACATAGTTTTAAAAGGTTTCAGGAACAGTGAGTTCAGTAGGTCCATAAATCCTTCAAGGAGATAGCACACTTTTAAACCCGTTAAGACGACCACGCTGTTGGAACTGTTGTAATGGCAGCGCTGTCAAGGGTGCAGACACGGGAGAGCAGGTGGTGGAGATGCAGCGTTCTTCCGAAGGGTGGAACCACCTGGTCATAATGCCGACAGCTCTGTATAGACTTTAAATGGACTGCTAAAGGAGCCAACGATTATTTAAAATCCTGCCACCGCAGTATCTGTGCCCAAGATGGCGGCACCTATGCTCGGCAACGACCACAAGCAGACTCTGGCAGAGCAGAGGGCCGGCACAGGTGCAGGATAGCGGAAACAGGGAGAGCACCCCGCCCACCCCGTTGAGGAGGAGAAGCACAGGAGGCGAGCCTCCAGGATGGTGGCCACGGCAGTGGACCAGTGAAGAGGACCCACGCAGGCTACGGGTTGCTGGAGACTGGCTCATGGGAACCAAGTATCGGAGCATCGATTCAAGAGGGTGCTGAGGGGCAAGAGGAGCTCCCAAAGGGGTCTTGGGCACTGAAGGCTTCCTGATCACGTCGGGGGTTTGGATCTGGAGCTCAGGTGGCCGGATGGATCAAACAGGACCCTGCACATCTGCAGAGGCTGCAGGAGGGTAGGGGGCAAATCCACAGACGCTCAGTGACTTTGAAGGGACTCTCTTTTGCTTCTCTTTCTCTTGTACTGTAAGGGGCACCAGGCAACGCTAATGGATAATCTTTGTCTGCCTTACAGCTGTCAGAAGGCAATTTTGTGTAATGTTACTTGGCAATAAAGGAATCTTGAATCTTGGATAAATGTATTTAAGTATAAACAAGTGGAAATACCATGTTCAATTCATTCAGCAAGGATAAAATGTGGAGAGAATTTTCTCGAATAATCTCAAAGTCAAGGTCTGGAGAAGCTGGGTTTGTTTTGGAGGAGAGAAGCGAGAGAGGGGGTAGCTTTGAGGAAGTGCTTGCATTGGCAGAATGAAGGAGAAGCGGCTGAGGGATTATCTTTACCAACCAGTTAGTGTGTCCCAGAAAGTGTTTCCCACTATGAGCAGTTTCATGCGATGAAGAGTCTGACTGGAGATTTGACACAGGGACAATATGCTGTAATGTGAAGTTCAAGGGCTCTGCCATTCTGTTGAATAAGAATCAGAATTTATTGTCATGAACAAGTTGCAAAATTCATTGTTTTGCAGCCACAAGCATTCATAAAAACCACCTTACAACAAGAAATAAAAATAATGCACAGAGTGAGAGTGAGGCCGTGTCTTCGGTTCACTGATCATTCAGAAATCTGATGGCGGAGGGGAAGAAGCTGTCCTTGTGCCGCTGAGTACTCATCTTCAGGCTCCTGAACCTTTTACCCAATGGGAGCATAGTGAAGAGGGCGTGGTCTGGGTGGTGGAGGGTCCTTGAGGAGAGAGGCTGCTTTCTTAAGACACCGCCTCTTGTAGATATGCTCGATGGAGTGAATTCTGGTGCCTGTGATGTCGCAGGCCAAGTTAACAACCCTCTGGAAATTTTTTTGTCCTTGAGCGCCTCCATACTAGACAGTGATGCAACCAGCCAGACTGCTCTCCATGGTACACCTGTAGAATTTTACAAGAGTCTTCAGTGTCACACCGAATCTTTTCAGAGACCCCACAAAGTATAGCTGTTGGCGAGCCTTCTTCTCGATTGCATCAAAGTGGAGGCTCCAGGACAGATCCTTGAAGATGTTGACACCCAGGAATTTGAAGCTCTTGACCCTCTCAATTACTGAGCCCTCGATGAGAACTGGGTCATGTTCTCCTGATTTCCTCCCAAAGTCCACAATCATCTCCTTGGTTTTGCTAATGTTGAGTGCAAGGTGGTTGGCGTGACACCACTCAACAGTATTGCCTACTCCTCAGAGGAAGTCTGCCCATGGATTCATAGAAACATAGAAACATAGAAAATAGGTGCAGGAGTAGGCCATTTGGCCCTTCAAGCCTACACCGCCATTCAATATGATCATGGCTGGTCAGTACCCGGTTCCTGCCTTCTCCCCCATACCCCTTAGCCACAAGGACCAAATCTAACCTATACTTAAATATTGACAGTGAACCAGCCTCAACGACTTCCTGTGGCAAAGAATTCCACACATTTACCACTCTCTAAGAAATAGGTGGGGAAATCTCAGCCCCATTCATTGCTGAGGGATTTCACAGGGACAAACACAGAACTCCAATGAATGGTTTGTGACCTGAAACCCTGAACTCTCTCTCCACAGATGCTGCCTGACCTGTCCAGGATTTTCTGTTTTTATTCCAGCAATCTGGGGCCTGTGGAATTTTGCCTTTAGATTCTGTGCCACTGCTGCCAAATTATTTTGAGCAAGATTAGGCGAGAGGTGACCCAGTGTCACAACAGTTACAGACAACCTGACATTGGATGAATTAGGTCAAAGTAGTCCTACAGCCATTGACCAGCTTTAGACTAAGCTCAACTGGCATGGAACTTGCTCGACTCTTGGCTTGCAGCTTTACTTTCACTCAGGAAGCGCGTCAAAAGAACCAAAGACTTGTTGATCCAAACCAAGGCTTTTATTAACTAAAAGACTGGAGCATATCACAAGTAGGTCGACCAGTCCAGAATGACCTGGTCTGGCTAGGAACAATCCTTTAAGACCTGCCAGTAGGTGTGGCTACACTCTCAGACAATCACAGTCATCCTACACTACAATCTGTACATATACACATTGGTGATAGAATCTGTACTATCACACTAGACTCTTGGCTTGCAGCTTTACTTTCACTCAGGAAGGGAAAGGGCTCTTGCCTACTGCGTCGGACAAGAAGCATGGGCCACCAGGTCGGGGTAAGAGTCCCTCTGGTGCTCCTAGAAACTGAAGGTCTTCTAGCAGAAGGAGTCACCCATAACCAGCACATTCCCTGGCCCAGGAGGAATCCTGGCAAGACATACACAGGGAAGGTACCTCCCAGGCAAAAGGACCTGGGGAGGTGGTCCTGTGTAATGACATCCTCTCTCCCTTCAACCGACCACCTAGACCTCCTTGACTCAATGTATCAGAGGGCAGATGCTTCTGTGATTTCCATGTGAAGATGGGATAGCTCAATGTGAGAGGTGCCATGGAGGCTCCCAGACCACAAACTCCTAACCTGCTGCCTGTGTTCCATGCAGGTAAATGGGACTTGCCCAGAGTGCACAGATTGAGCAGAAAGGCCTGTTCTGTGCAGTGTGACCCTTGGACTCTCAGTGGAAATTATTGATTTATGTGGTACACCATAAAAGGAATGTGACCGTACTTTATGGAGATATGAAACATTTGGTGGAATGTTTGCATTAAACCCAGTTCTGGCAGTTCTCCTGGCACTCTGCAGCGACAGGACAAATTAAAGGGCACTCACTGTGCAGGCAGGGTAATGAGGCCAACATCACAGAGCTGGACTTCTTGCACTTACAGACTTTCCTGTTTAATCCCATGGGAGCTCTGTGTCTCCAATCTCCCAGTGAGTCAGTGGAGAATCAACGGCCCCTGGCTCTTCCTGAGGAGCAGTCGATGTCATCAGGTACAACAGAATGGTGAGCGTCCTTGAACCTCGCATCACTGCGTCAGGTCTCTTGTCAGTCCCCAGTCTACTCGTCCATGGTCCTCGAACCTTCCTGCAGAGCCTGCTTTCACTGCCCTTTGGGAAATACTTTCTGGGTCCCAGCAACCCGGTGGCAAAAATACATCTTCAGCCCCTCCATCTTCACCTACTCTCTATGCACATTTGTTTTTCCTCAAAACCATCCGTACTCTTCAATTCCTCCATAACATCTTCTCAGGCTTCTTGGCTCCAAGGGGAACAACCTTAGCTTCCCCACTCCTCACCTCCGAGATTTGCATTGGGCAGCCTTCCTTATAAAGTTCTCTTGATTGTCCTCTACCGGCACCACCTACGGCTCCTAGAACGCTTCCACCAGCGTTGTCTCCGCTCCATCCTCAACATCCATTGGAGCGCTTACACCCCTAACGTCGAAGTACTCGAGATGGCAGAGGTCGACAGCATCGAGTCCACGCTGCTGAAGATCCAGCTGCGCTGGATGGGTCACGTCTCCAGAATGGAGGACCATCGCCTTCCCAAGATCGTGTTATATGGCGAGCTCTCCACTGGCCACCGTGACAGAGGTGCACCAAAGAAAAGGTACAAGGACTGCCTAAAGAAATCTCTTGGTGCCTGCCACATTGACCACCGCCAGTGGGCTGATAACACCTCAAACCGTGCATCTTGGCGCCTCACAGTTTGGCGGGCAGCAACCTCCTTTGAAGAAGACCGCAGAGCCCACCTCACTGACAAAAGGCAAAGGAGGAAAAACCCAACACCCAACCCCAACCAACCAATTTTCCCTTGCAACCGTTGCAATCGTGTCTGCCTGTCCCGCATCGGACTTGTCAGCCACAAACGAGCCTGCAGCTGACGTGGACTTTTTATCCCCTCCATAAATCTTCGTCCGCGAAGCCAAGCCAAAGAGAAAGAAAAGAAGACAAATGTACTCCCCAGTGGGTGAGAGTTTCAACGAAGTTTCAAATGGAAGTAAATAATGGTCGGCGCGGTTAGCACAACACCGTTACAGCACCCGCGACCCAGGTTCTCCCCGTATCTGCATGGGTTTCCTCTGGGGGCTCCAGTTCCCTCCCACCATTCAAAACGTATGCAGGGCTGTAGATCAATTGGGGTGTTTGGCCAGCACGGGCCCGTGGGCTGGAAGTGCCGGTTACTGTGTAAATGTGAAAAAAATTAAATATAACTTTAACATCGTAAACTTAAGATGCTTTACTCTGTACTAACTGATCTCTCTTTATAATTGCATTTCCATACTGCGTCCTACATTCGTAAAAATTTTAAAATTTAGACATTTCACACGTTAACAGGCCCTTTCGGCCCACGAGCCCGTGCTGCCAATTACACCCAATTGATCTAAAACACACTAACCCCCACCACCCCCCCACCCGCCCATTTCGAACGATGGGGAAAACAGGAGTCCCCCAGGGAAAACCCACGCAGACATGGAGGGAACATAAAAACTCCATTGCATGCAATGAAAACATATAAGGTGCTCCCCTACTTACAATTACTTACCCCGACTTAGGATTTTTCGAAATTGCGATGGTTTGAATCTGCACTTCCAATTTTGAATTCTGATCTATTCTCCCCGTTGATGAAATGAGGATATGAAAGTGAAATTGATGAACTGTCATTTTAGGCCAGTATTTCTCAACCTTTTTCTTTTCACTCACATCCCACTTTAAGTCATCCCTCTGCCATCGGTGCCCTGTGATCAGTAAGGGATTGCTTCAGGTGGGATGTGGGTGGGAAGGGAAGGTTAAGAATCACTGCTCTGGACCCAATTGTTACTGAAATATTTTGTTGAGAAAAATTGACATTGGCCCATTTCCTTTGGAGTTCGGAAACCCTGCACATAACGAGTCAATGAGGGACGATTAAAACAGAGGTTTTCAAACTTTCTCTTTCCACCACATCCCACCTTAAGCAATCCCTTACTAATCGCAGAGCACCTATGGCAGAGGGATTACTTAAAGTAGTCTGTGAGTGGAAAGAAAACCACTGATCTAGCTAAAAAAAATTTCTCCCCACACGAATTTCTTCTCAAATAGAAATCAAAATTCTATTTTATTCAGGTTAGCTAAGTGACCAATATCGGCTGGGAAAGGTGCCGATTTTACAGACTGCTTTCAAACGGTAATTCTCAAGCTGGTGTCAGCTTTCCAGGCACGGTCCTTTAGATACAAACCATAGGACATGGGTTAAGAGTGAATAGGGAGAGGTTTAGAGGGAGGGGAGGAATGTTAGAGGGATTGGTGGGAGTGTGGAACGAGCTGCCAGCTGAGTTGGTGAACGCGGGCTCAATTTTAACGTTAAAGAAATATTTAGGGAGGTGCATGGATGAGAGGGGTATGGAGGGCTATGGACTGGGTGC